>NC_084735.1:55829267-55854267 GCF_033978785.1 Entelurus aequoreus
TTGTTTCTGAAATCCTCAGCGTTTACAACAATTTATTTTTTTTATGCACCTGGACAATAATATATGAGCCTGAGCACTTTATTTACGATGGGATCGCTTTCTTTTGGGAACGCACACAGTGGTCCTGCTGGACTATCTGAACTTCAAGCCTGTGCTGAGCAGTTCTGGATTTTTTTTTTTTTTTAACATTCCCTTATGAACTTTTATAATAATATCATCCCGGTCTACTCAGACTTCCATTGGACCACTTAGACAGCAATCACAGCATCGTTCCATTTGTTCTGACACCAGTCCAGATATTTATTGTAAACAAAAAACATCGTATCGCATACACTTACCTGGTTGTTTTTATATTTATAGTATTCTAATTATTACTTTTCCTTTTGTTTCGTCCCACATTTTTCATCCGATTCAAATCATTGCATTTCCCACATCGCATTTAGGCTAATTGTATACCTCAGGGTCAAATATTTTATGACTTTGATGCATTTTAACTCTTAGCATGCTAGCTATACGTACATGCTAGCATGCAAATGTTAGAATGCTAGCGTATAAGTAGGTATACCTAGCTTTCCTAGTTTATTTTGCAGTTACACACTTAAAAGTTGGATATTTTGTTACTTGATGCTATATGGCTAGAATGCTAACTGTTAGCGTGTCCCACTTTTATCCACCATTCTTCAAAACATTCCACTTCATGAAAATGTCCCTGTTTTCTTGGAGTTTTCACTTTTTCGTAATACTTTTTCTCCACTCAAAAGTCTTATCACGATCACATTTGTCCAAAGATTCCAAAGTCAAAAAGGCTCCTTGCTAATAAGTAAGTCAACGCTAAGATGCTAGTATTAGCTAATTTAGATAATTTTGCATATACGCACCTCAGACAAATATTTAAAAAGGACTGGTATAGCTCAACTTGTAACTTTACAGTTAGGAATAGTATATTTAGTTATTGACGCAATATGGCTTGTGCACTAACTTTTAATATTTTAGTTAGGCTTTTGACCGAAATGGCATTTTGTCATTTATTCATGAAGTTGTCACTTGTTCTGGGCTGGTACAATAGTGGAATGACTTTGAACCTGCACTTTAAATCTGGCCTTTGACTACCTCCAAGACATTGTTGCACTGTGTCCTCAGCCGCCGAAAAACACTTGAATTTCCTTCAGCATCGGACATGACACACTAAAGGTGATCCTAGCTGATTCCACTGACGCTCGGACCAAAAAAGATGAGGTTTGGCTTTACGAGCAGGAAGATCTTCCATGATAGCATCATTGCACTCACTGATACTTGAATTGCACTATTATGTGCTGCACAGACTGAGCCTCCTACAGTGTATATATACAACTGTAAATATGTACCTTACACATGTGTATACATACCATATAATAGGCAGAATGTTTGTATATTGAAAGTGTACTGTTTATCATTGTACATAAAATGAGATGTCTTATACTCTAGTATAGTATGTCTAGGTAATATTTTATTTTTGCACTTCTGGTTGAATGCCAGCTGTATTTCACTGCTACGTATCTGCACAATGACAATAAAACAATATTTTTATCACTTTATGTTTGTTTCTGCATGTTACAAAAGTCACATCTGGCATTGTATATAAAGGTAGCTCAGTTGCCAGAATTTGGTTGTAAACATTGTTTTCAGTTTTTACACCGAATTACGGTTACCATTGTCTTTACAGTAAAATTCTGGCTACTCAGCTGACAGTTTTTTTTACAGTAAAATCTGCGGCCATTGTTTTTACACTGCATTACTGTATATGGAAGAACGATAGCCTACAACTTTTATTTTTGCAGTAAAAGTCTGGCATTTAAACTAACATGTTGACACTAAACACACTACAGTGAGATTTTATATATATATATATATATATATATATATATATATATATATATATATATATATATATATATATATATATATATATATATATATATATATATATATATATATACACTGTAGGTAGAAAAGCACTATTCAAGTATAACCCATTTACCATTTATATATATATATATATATTATATATAAAAATGGTAAATGGGTTATACTTGTATAGTGCTTTTCTACCTTTAAGGTACTCAAAGCGCTTTGACACTATTCCCACATTCACCCATTCACACACTGATGGCGGGAGCTGCCACGCAAGGCCCTAACCACGACCCATCAGGAGCAAGGGTGAAGTGTCTTGCTCAAGGACACAACGGACGTGACTAGGTTGGTAGAAGGTGGGGATTGAACCAGGAACCCTCAGATTGCTGGCACGGCCACTCTCCCAACGGCGCCACGCCGTCCCCATATATATATATATATATATATATATATATATATATATATATATATATATATATATATATATATATATATATATATATATATATATATATATTATATATATATATATATATATATATATATATATATATATATATATATATATATATATATATATATATATATATATATATATATATATCACACATACTATATATACACACATACTATATATACACACATTAGGTCAGGAAAAAACACAGGCTATTTCATCCCTACAAGCCAGTTTCGCAGGTGAAACAGGCTTGTAGGGATGAAATAGCCTCTGTGTTTTTTCCTGTCTTAAAGTATATTCCAATCTACCCCCTGGCCTGCAGAGAATGTGAATGACGCAACTTCCTGTGGACCATGTGACTTTTGGAATATTCCACTTTATTCAGGAGGGCTAACGTGTTACCAATGTGTCAGGACAGCAGGACGGAGGCACAATTCAGGACCACCATTAAAGTGTGAATTTTAACAAATGTATTTGTGGGGAGCCGTGGCCGACAGACCGACAGCGAGGCGTGCCCCGCCAGGGCTGACTCCGAGATGGCGTCGAGGAGGCGTGGCCTGCGGACCAGCAGCGAGGGGGGGCGCGCCGGGACCAGACCTGAAAGGGACGGCAGGTGCGTGGATCGCTCAGCTGGGCACAATTTAGTAATCTCCTCTCACTGTATAAAAGGGCAGCAGCAGAGGAGGACGGGGGAGAAGGAGAGGAGAAACCAGGACGTGCAGGGCGCGAGCAAGAGGCAGACGACGCGGTGCTAAGCAAGCGGAAGAGCGAGCAGGTGGAGGCGGAGCTGAAAAGCGACCCGACAAAAGACGAAGATTTATTGCAATAATAAAACAAAGTCACAATCTGCTCGCCGTCATGTCCATCTTTGGTGGTCAGTGGAACCCGGACAGAGGAAGTCTGTCGCAGTATTATTATTATTAATATTAGTAGTAGTAGTTAGGGTTGTACGGTATACTGTACTATGCTCCCTTTTAAAAATACAGGTTCCTTTTTTTTTTAAATTGTATTTGTTGAAAGGGCATGGCAGTGTGTCGTCGTCACAACGTGACATTGCTGGTTTTACGAGCAGAAGAGCATGTTCGGCAGTGCACAATCACGGAGTACTTACAAGCGCCACGGTGTGTTGACAGAAAATGGAGAATGGACGCATTTTGGTTTAAAAACTAACAATGAGGGTGAAGCTATAACACTGAAACGCAGCTCTACACAAGGTGCTTTAAAACATGGCTAGCTAGCTAGCGGCTAACGTATATATAATATAATAGAATAGAATAGAATAGAATAGAATAGAATGGACTTTATTGTCACTATATTTGCATATAACGAGATTAAGGACTCCAACTTAAGGTGCGGTAGTGGGAACAAATATGGGATAAAAATAAATTACACAAGAGGTAATAAAAATAAAACTAAGAATTGAAATAAACAGACTACTATCCAATAAAAATAATAAGCAATCCTGTACAATATACAAAACACTATACAAATACAAAATACTGTAATAAATAACAATCAGTGTCGGATGTATTGCACTCGAAGGCTAATATTGCACAGTAGGGTATTAGGGTAGGATATTGTATAGGGGTGAATTATTTATTATAAGTTAGAGTTCAAGATAGTGACAGCTCTCGGAAAGAAAACGAACTAAACTGGGAAAGACTATCCGCAGTCGGCAGTGTTTTAGCTAGTTCTCAATCACTAATCCTCGCCTCCATGGCAACAAATAAAGTAAGTTTCTTACAAGTATCATCCCTGCAGGACGAGGAATAGCTAAACATGCTTCACTACACACCGTAGGAGGACACAATAGCTCACCTGCGTCACCGCTAACAATAGCTAGCGTGCCTGAATGTAAACAAACGCCATGGGCATACTTGCCAACCTTGAGACCTCCAATATCGGGAGGTGGGGGGGTGGGGGGTTGGGGGCGTGGTTATTTACAGCTAGAATTCACCAACTCGAGTATTTCATATATATATATATATATATATATATATATATATATATATATATATATATATATATATATATATATATATATATATATATGTATATATATATGTATGAAATACTTGACTTTCAGTGAATTCTAGCTATATATATATATATATATATATATATATATATATATATATATATATATATATATATATATATATATATATTTATTTATTTTATTTACATAGAAAAAAAAAACAACAACTTGAATTTCAGTGTTCCGTTGGCTATCCATTAGATGGCAGTATTGTCCTGTTTAACTTCTCCGTTCATTGGGCAGGCAAGCTGTTTATATTGTGGGAAAGCGGACGTGAGAACAGGCTGTCCCCACTCAGTCTCAGGTCCGCATTGAGCTGGAGGGGGCGTGGCCTCCAGCTCCGGCTGAATACCGGGAGTTTGTCGGGAGAAAATCTCTGCCGGGAGGTTGTCGGTAGAGGCGCTGAATACCGGGATTCTCCCGCTAAAAACGCGAGGGTTGGCAAGTATGGCCATGGGTGGATCTACACCTGACATCCACTGTAATGATACCAAGTACAAAAGTGTATTTAGTCGATACTACAATGATTACGTCTATATTTTCAATCGTCACAAAATCTTTTTTTCCTTTTTTGAAAAAAATTATATTGTTGTTTATAAACAATTGGTCCATGGACACGTGTACATAAACAAACGTCTCACCAAAAAGAATGCTGACGTTGCCAAAAAAGCAAGACACTTGGGTATGAAACTGTAAAATATTCATAAAATTACCAAAGGTGGTGAAAAGAATTGAGGACTTGGACAGATACATTTAATACATACACTTGGAAATAACCTGATTTGTTGGAGGACTGGACTAACTTCCTTCTACACTTGTTTTGATTGATTGAAACTTTTATTAGTAGATTGCACAGTACAGTACATATTCCGTACAATTGACCACTAAATGGTAACACCCCAATAAGTTTTTCAACTTGTTTAAGTCGGGGTCCACGTTAAACAATTCATGGTAACACACACATCCATGATGCACATCACTGACAGCACCTAACCCAATATGGAATTGAAAACATTTTGTAGCATGCAACATAAACATCTGAACTTGGAAAATGATATAGATCCAGACAAAAACGTTTTTTACCACATCAGAAATAATTGTTTTTATTATATACATTAAAACAGCATTAAAGCCGACAACAAACTGTCAATAATTCATTTCAACGTCAAAAGTGTGTATGCAAATTGCACCATCATGAAACATTTTTTGGAACAATTCAACAACCCCTTCAAAGTGATCGCTGTCTCAGAGACACGGATTGATGAAAAAAAAGGAATACATTTTGAACTGGAGGGATATGAACTAAATTACATCAACAGAACCAACAAGAACAGAGGAGGAGTAGCTGTGTACGTGATGAAGGATTTGGTGGTGAATACCATTTCATTTGCTATTGACAATATTTTGGAATGTATAACCATTGAAATATGTAATGAAAAAAGCAAAAACGTACTGATCAGTTGTATATGTAGATCGCCTTAAGTTAAAGTTAAAGTACCAATGATAGTCACACGCACACTAGGTGTGGTGAAATTACCCTCTGCATTTGACCCAGCCCCTTGTTCACCCCCTGGGAGGTGAGGGGAGCAGTGAGCAGCAGCAGTGGCTGCGCCCAGGAATCACTTTGGTGATTTAACCCCCGATTCCAACCCTTGATGCTGAGTGCCAAGCAGGGAGGTAATGGCTCCCATTTTTATAGTCTTTGGTATGACCCGCCTGGGGTTTGAACTCACGACCTAACGATCTCAGGGCGGACACTCTACCCACATGGCCACTGAGCAAGTCGAACATTGACCAATTGAACACCGGATCAAGGCAACCTTCACTGAATTCAGACAAAACAATTATTTTCTTATGTGGTGAATATAACATTGACCTACTGAAGCCTAATAAACATAACATTATTGACGACTTCATGGACACAATGTACAGTGTGGGTTTGTATCCTAAAACCACAAGACCAAATAAAATCACAGGGCAATGTGCCACACTTATTGATAATATATTTACAAATGATTTTGATAATACTACAACAAGTGGTTTGCTAATATCTGATATAAGAGGTCATCTACTGGTTTCACAATCTATGACGGAAACTACAAAAAGAAGAACATTGATGACAAATACACATTTCGAAGAATATGCACAGAGTAAAGTATGATTGCTTTTAACAATGACCTAAGTGATCAAAACTGGGACAATGTGTACTCTGAAAATGATGTCGATAATACTTAAAAAAAACAAAAAACTTTCATGTCCTACTTAGTCCGACTTCACCTCTCAAAATACCGTTATTTATGTCACAACATGGACAGGGCTGGAGATACGATACAGAAACACACTTGCACACTACTGGGAATTGATCCCCTCAACAGTGTACAAAACGGTCTATTTTTCGGCGCATTTAACATTCAATAAACCCGCTTCAGCAATTTAAACATATTTTATGTGGTACTGCCAAATGAAAATAATTGTATACAACAAATGAAACATGAAAAAAATTAAGAAATAAAATATTTGACCTCACAATTTGTAGCCCCCATTCGACGCTGTATAACCCAGTGGTACCGCTCGTAGTCGGTAGTTGGTCGTAGTTGGTTGATTTGTGTGAAAGTCGCGGGCAAACCATTTCACCGGTGTCGGCTGACCTCGTCTCACAAGATGTAGTTTCTCTTAAGTATCCTTCTTGAAAATGGTCTTGCAAATATATATCTGCCACCTAATCAACATTTTGCTCTCCTTCGCAGTGAATACCGGTGAGTTTTCTGTGGCTTTCTATGGCTCGTGTGGCTCCGGTGCCACTTCCAGTTTTCGCAACTTGTGATCGGATACTCACTTGGGACTCCCAAGTGAGTATCCGATCACAGGACGTGTAAATGTCAGGGCCAGCTAGAAGGTCTTACTGACAACAACTCGTGATCTGATTGGCTATGGCAACTGTCTATCAACTGTATGTGTCCGACCGCATTGTTGATTTTGAAGGCTCCGGGCAGGTTTGGTACAGCATGGCAACATAAGCTAGCTGAATTCTGATTGGATAAGAACTCTACACTACAAACAACAGCGCTGGAAGGAGCATAATATGACATGAAGAAAATATGAATACTTTAAGATATTTAGGGAAAGTAAAAAAAACAAAACTTTTATCTTTAATTATGATCATGATTCCTGGTTATGTTAGGCCAGCAGAGAAGGCCTAGCTGGCCCTGACGGTCCACCACTGCTTACACACATACTTAAACAAATCCAAACATAAGCCATCGTTCACCGAGAACCAGCCGATCCATTCCCCCCTCCTCCCAAAGGTCTGGCCGCGCGCCTCCTCCCACAGGGACAACACCCTCATTTTGTTTCTACTAGGGCTGTGAATCTTTGGGCACTACACATTTCGATTCGATTCTTGAATGCAAAACGTTTCTCGTTTCGAAATTTATACTTTTTTAATAACATAGGGAGCAAGTTCCGGTGGAACAGGGGTTAGTGCATGTGCCTCACAATACGAAGGTCCTGGGTTCGATCCTGCGCTCGTGATCTTTCTGTGGGGAGTTTGCATGTTCTCCCCGTGACTGCGTGGGTTCCCTCCGGGTACTCCGGCTTCCTCCCACCTCCTAAGACATGCACCTGGGGATAGGTTGATTGGCAACACATAATTGGCCCTAGTGTGTGAATGTGGGTGTGAATGTTGTCTGTCTATCTGTGCTGGCCCTGTGGTGAGGTGGTGACTTGTCCAGGGTGTACCCCGCCTTCCGCCTGAATGCAGCTGAGATAGGCTCCAGCACCTCCCGCGACTCCAAAAGGGACAAGCGGTAGAAAATGGATAGATGGGAGCGAGTTCTATGATTAACTACATTCCTCCACACAATAGATAACAGCTCTGATAAATGTATTAATTACTTAAAAGAAACTTGGTTTTGTTCGGTAAAATTATACCAAAACATTTAATAAAGTCAAATACAAATAAGGCAACAAGAGAAGTATCCAACACTTTTCTTTCCTAAAGTAATTATGTATAGCAAATATGGGCATCTACATCAACAATATGACATGTCTGAGAGGCTGGACAGGACAGATTAAAAAAAACGCTTTAAAAAATTACTATTTTTTTAATCGATTTAGACAAGAATTGCGATCCATTCGAAAATTAACACCCATAATTACTACCATTATTATTTTTATCATTATTTATTTGGATTCATTTTCTTTAGCTAATCCCGATGGGTGGGTGTGTGAAGGGGTCCTTGTTTCACACAAAAAAGAAAAAAACTAAAGATGTCAGCATTTTAATTTTTTTGTATGCACTGTATCATATCATTGTCTATGTGCAATAAAAAAATATTAATCAATTGATAATTTTCGAAACCTCGCCCTTCCCTCCTCAGACAAAGAACTATTCCATGTTACTGGCCATGCTCCGACTTGATTCGGGAAGACAGACCAAAATAAACCTGATGCGTTTATGAGAGGTTTGTGGTGCAAAGAAGAAGGAATTGGGGGTTAAATAACCAAAAATGATTCCCGGGCTCGGCCACCGCTGCTGCCCACTGCTCCCCTCACCTCCCAGGGGGTGAACAAGGGTGATGGGTACTTTAACATTACTTTAACTACTCTTAAGAGAAAGCGAGAGGAAAACAGTTGTTATTAAAACTCTCTGGTGTCAACCTTGTTCTCAGTGACATAGAACAGTGGTCCCCAACCGTTTTGTACTGGCGGACCGGTCAACGCTTGAAAATTACCCGATCTAAATACACCATTTACTACCCCCTAAATACACCACTACTAGGGGGTAGTAAAAAAATATGTATATATATATATATTGTGTTTTTTATGTTGATTTAATTTATAAAAAAACAAAAAAACAAAAAAAACTTTTGGTGGGTGGGGACCACTGACACAGCAAGTACTATTGTCAGTGCAGGATGCAAATGGGCAGTAACGCTGTTCATCACAAATATGTAAGTATTAAATATGCAAATATTAAAGTGCTCCCAATGGTAAACTATTGTAACCGAGGGTCTAATACAGGGGTCCCCAAACTCATTTTAGCTCAGGGGCCGCATGGAGGAAAGTCTGTGCACACGCGGGCCGGACTATTAAAATCATGGCATTAAAACTAAAAAATAAAGACAACTTCAGATTGTTTTCTTTGTCTGACATTGGCCAAAAATAGAACAAACCCATTCTGAAAATATTACAATAAAATTATATCAAAAAATTCCGGCAGCGGTAAAGTTTAGATCCATGAAGGAAAGAAGAAAGTGAGGGAATGATTATAACTGAAAAAAAGTACATATGCATAAAAATGTGTTTTCTTTTGTATTATTATTTTTAATGAGTTAAGTAACGCTTATGACAACCTTTTTCCCAAACACAATATAGAATGTGAGATACAATAGGATAATGCATACACTTATCATTTGATTTCAAAACGGTTACAAAAAAGTGGGACTCCCAAAAATGGACCCATTTTTATGACTTGATGAGGTCCCTGGGACCCCGTTTTGAAAATTCCTAGCACCAACACTGATGGAGTGTTGGTGCATGCAAAACTGCAGCAGGCGGCTGTGGCCTGCGGGCCGGATCTAATACTAATCAAATATCATCCCGGGGGCCATAGATCATTCATTTGCGGGCCGGATCTGGCCCGCGGGCCTTGACTTTGACACACCTGGTCCAATAAAATGTAGTACAAGATCAGAGTGAAGAAACTTGGGAGTTACTTTTCTAAAGTCAGCAGTCTTTTCTTGTCCTCACACGACCACCATCAAGAGCTCTCTTTTTCCCACCACTCACATATTTTTGGCTTCCACAACAATTGCACTTCGCAATACATCCAGTCCAACTACGCTAACAAAATTATGATAGTTTATATTTACATGCCCCTAAAGCTGACCAACACGCCGGATTGCAGTCAGCTGGAGGCGTGTCTTAATGAAATTAAACAATGGATGTCCGCTAACTTTTTGCAACTCAACGCTAAGAAAACGGAAATGCTGATTATCGGTCCTGCTCAACACCGACATCTATTTAATAATACCACCTTAACATTTGACAACCAAACAATTAAACAAGGCGACTCGGTAAAGAATCTGGGTATTATCTTCGACCCAACTCTCTCGTTTGAGTCACACATTAAGAGTGTTACTAAAACGGCCTTCTTTCATCCCCGTAATATCGCAAAAATTTGTTCCATTTTGTCCACAAGCGATGCTGAGATCATTATCCATGCGTTCGTTACATCTCGTCTCGATTACTGTAACGTTTTATTTTCGGGCCTCCCTATGTCTAGCATTAAAATATTACAGATGGTACAAAATGCGGCTGCTAGACTTTTGACAAAAACAAGAAAGTTTGATCATATTACGCCTATACTGGCTCACTTGCACTGGCTTCCTGTGCACCTAAGATGCGACTTTAAGGTTTTACTACTTACGTATAAAATACTACAAGCTCCTGATCAAGAGTAAAACCCAAGTACTTGTAATTTAAGACCTGCTCTATAGGGTTTCCATTTGATGTTACAATATTTGGAATATTTTCCAGTAGCACCCTTGAATGAGAGAAAACCATTACCTTGCTTTTATCTGTATTTAAAACCAATTTAAGATCAAATAAGCGAGCCTGGATGACATCAAAAGCAGCTTGTAAAAACTCAAAAGCCTGAATGATGGAGGTTGAACAGCAATAAATAATGGTGTCGTCTGCATAAAAATGGTACATTGCATTTGACAAATTATTACAAAGATTATTTATGTAGATAGAAAATAAAATGGGCCCCAGCACTGAGCCTTGTGGAACACCTTTGGTAATGTCCAGTAATGAAGAGGTGGTCCCAGCCACCTGTACACGTTGTGTTCTGCTGGAGAGATAGTCTGTGAACCAAGCAGCTGCATTTTTAGATAATCCAACGTGATGAAGGGCTTGAATTAACAGACTGTGGTCTACTGTGTCAAATGCTTTTGACAAATCAATAAATAGGGCGACACAATATTTCTTGCCGTCTACAGCCTCGATTAAATCATTGAGGACCTTAAGAGCAGCTGTAATAGTGCTATGCTGTTTTCTAAAACCAGATTGAAATGGAGATAAAATATTGTTTGATTCTAAAAAATCCTCTAGCTGGTTACTGATGATCTTTTCAAACAATTTTGCTAAAATGCATAATTTAGAAATTGGTCTGTAATTATTTATATTTGTGGGTTCACCCCCTTTTAGCAGGGGAAGAACAAAGGCCAATTTCCAGATTTTTGGAATGCTTTTACTTGTTAGACTTAGGTTAAAAATATGGGAGAGAGGCTCAGCAACAAAATCAGCAGCCAATTTTAAGAAAAAGGGTTCAATTTGGTCAGGTCCTGCTGCTTTAGTTGTGTCCAGGCTCTTTAGTGCACTGTTTACCTCGGATATTGATACAGGTGTGAACTCAAAAGTGCAGGTGCTGTGTCTATTTACAGCCTGTGGTGTATTTGGTATATTAACATTAGTTAAACCAACACTTGACAATTGAGGATTCAACGACTCAAACAAGGATCCGGCAGAAACAAAATACTCATTAAAACAATTTGATATAGTTGTCTTATCAGACAAAGTACCAGATTGAGTAATTAAAGGACTTGGAAAGTCATTTGTTGTCACATGATTTAAAGAAGCTTGTATGGTTTGCCAAAACTTTTTGGGATCATGTATATGTTTTTTGCATTCATGCAGGTAAAAATCAGACTTGGCCCTCTTAACAAGCGAAGTACATTTATTTCTAAGCTGGCGAAAGCTAAGCCAGTCAGCCTCTGTCTGTATTGTACCATATGTCCCGGCAAGAAATCTGCGTTCAAAGAACTCCGGCTTATTAGTGATTCCCAGAGCCAAAAAAAAGTCTGCGGGCTATAGAGCGTTTTCTATTCGGGCTCCAATACTATGGAATGCCCTCCCGGTAAAAGTTAGAGATGCTACCTCAGTAGAAGCATTTAAGTCTCATCTTAAAACTCATTTGTATACTCTAGCCTTTAAATAGACTCCCTTTTTAGACCAGTTGATCTGCCGTTTCTTTTCTTTTCTTTTCTACTCTGTTCCCAACCCGGGGTGGACCGCTAGCCTGTCCATCGGATGGGGACATCTCTACGCTGCTGACCCGTCTCCACTCGGGATGGTTCCTGCTGGCCCCACTATGGACTGGACTTTCGCTGATGTGTTGGACTTTCACAATATTATGTCAGACCCACTCGACATCCATTGCTTTCGGTCTCCCCTAGAGGGGGGAGGTTACCCACATATGCGGTCCTCTCCAAGGTTTCTCATAGTCATTCACATTGACGTCCCACTGGGGTGAGTTTTCCTTGCCCGTATGTGGGCTCTGTACCGAGGATGTCGTTGTGGCTTGTACAGCCCTTTGAGACACTTGTGATTTAGGGCCATATAAATAAACATTGATTGATTGATTGATTGATATTTGATTAAATGTTGTTTAATGATCAATTACAGTAAAAGCGTCAGGATCATTGATACTTTATCTTTCATGTGCAGCTCGCATGGTAGTTTCTAACAATGTGATGAATGGCCAAGTTGTTTTTGTTGTGTGGAGGGCCCCAATGACTACATCTGCCTTGGGCCCCTAAATGACTAATTTGTAAAAATGTAATGTTGCGAATCCTGGAGGTTATCAGTTGCACATTGTTTTAGGTAAGTTGCTTCTTGTTTTATTCAACTTGTCAACCAGTGGGAAACAGCAGGAAATCCTGACTCATCATAAGAGTCTGAGTCACGGTGTCATAAAAAAGAATGGCATAACAATCACACAGCCACTTAACACGCAACAGCGAGATAACACATGCTGTCCACAAAGCTACTACTACTACTATTACTGGACGAGAGTAAATAACAGTTATGTTGACTCCAAATATGTACTTATACAAGTATTTGCAGACAGTTACCAAAGAGCATGCTGGAAGTAGGGATGGGCATTGTTTACATTTTAATGATACTACTGGGGGCGTATATAGTCATTTAGAGGCTAAAGGAAGACTTAGTCATTGAGGCCCTCCACATAACAAAAAACTACGTGGCTATTTACCATTTGTTGTTGGAAACTACACTTGCGCAATGAGTATCACAAACCTCAACATTTTGTCAAGCTATTTTTCAGAGACCATTTTTTTTAGTTAGACCGAATGTGTGATATTATTGTGAAGGTTGGAAGTGTGTGACTGGTGGGAAAAAGAGAGTTTATGGCGGCGGCTGTGTTTTACTCACCTGTCTCCTCTGTATTCAGCCATGCTTTCATTTGTTCATAAATGTGTGTGTTCTTGTATTGCTACCCTTCTTGAGACATCAACAAGGAAAAGTACCTTCCATATGAGGACCGAACAAGTTAGGACCGAAATCATGGTCCCAATAAGGAATACCATTGCATCTAATAGAGAATGTCTCATTTGGTCAAATCTATCAAAATAAGGGTGGTCCCAAAAATGAGGGATTTTTCAAATTGACTGTGTGTCGGTTTTAAAAGTGCTCCCCCTCGGGTCAACATATGAAATAACAAGTTTGTGTAAAAATTTGAAGTGCTCCCCCTCTGGCCAAAATATTTAATAACAAGAGTGTGTAAGAAATCAAAATGCACCCCCTTTGGCCAAAATTAATTTAAAAAAATAAAATAAATATGTATATAAAGACATACTGTAATAGAAGTAAATAATGAAGATTAAAAAGCAATTGCAAACAAAAATTAAAAATAAAAAAAAACCTAAAACCTTACCTTTTTTATATTTGCATAGTATGTATATATTATTAATGTTTGTAAATACAAATCGTTATATATCTAGGAAGGGTGGTCCTAAAGAGGTTGGCATTTTTCGGAGGTCCTTAAGAAGGTAACAAAGAATGTCTGTGTGTGTGTGTGTGTGTGTGTATGTGTGTTTGTGTGTGTGTGTGTGTGTGTGTGTGTGTGTGTGTGTGTGTGTGTGTGTGTGTGTGTGTGTGTGTGTGTGTGTGTGTGTGTGTGTGTGTGCGCAACGATGGGGGATGTGGGTCATCAGGGTATTGTTTTTAGGTATGTAAAGCACTTTGCGTTGCGTATGACAAGCGCTTTATAAATAAAGTTTGATTTGATGATTTGATTTGAACAAGATGAGATTTGTTGACTTTAAAAAAAAGGGCCTTAAAAGTTCCAGCCTGCTCAGCTGGCACTACATCTTGGTTTACAATACAGTGTTCCCTCACTACAACACGGTTCACTCGCTGTTACACAGATTATTTTTGTGGCTGTAATTTTTTACAGTGTCGCATGCTTTTTATTTATATAGCGTATGAATGCGCATTGTGTTCTGCGTCCTGATTCGCTAAGGTACTGTAGACCAGTGGTCCCCAACCACCGGGCCGCGGCCCGGTACCGGTCCGTAGCCCGGTACCAGTCCGTGGATCGATTAGTACTGGGCCGCACAAAAAAAAAAAAAAAAAAGATTTAAAAAAGATTTTTTTTAATTAAATCAACATAAAAAACACAAGATACACTTACAATTAGTGCACCAACCCAAAAAACCTCCCTCCCCCATTTACACTCATTCACACAAAAGGGTTGTTTATTTCTGTTATTAATATTTTTGGTTCCTACATTATATATCAATATATATCAATACAGTCTGCAGGGATACAGTCCGTATGCACACATGATTGTATTTTTTTATGACAAAAAAAATAAAAATAAACCTACTCAGTGGCCTAGTGGTTAGAGTGTCCGCCCTGAGATGGGTAGGTTGTGAGTTCAAACCCCGGCCGAGTCATACCAAAGACTATTAAAAATGGGACCCATTACCTCCCTGCTTGGCACTCAGCATCGAGGGTTGGAATTGGGGGTTAAATCACCAAAAATGATTCCCGGGTGCGGCCACCGCTGCTGCCCACTGCTCTCCTCACCTCCCAGGGGGTGATCAAGAGTGATGGGTCAAATGCAGAGAATAATTTCGCCACACCTAGTGTGTGTGTGACAATCATTGGCACTTTACTTAACTTAACATTTTGAAACAATATTTTTTAAATACAGGGTAGACTTAAAGGCCTACTGAAACCCACTACTATCGGTAGTTGATATATAAACTACCAGACTGCATGGTCGGCCATGCAGTCTGATAGTTTATATATCAATGATGAAATCTTAACATTGCAACACATGCCAATACGGCCGGGTTAACTTATAAAGTGCAATTTTAAATTTCCCGCTAAACTTCCGGTTGAAAACATCTATGTATGATGACGTATGCGCGTGACGTCAATCGTTGAAACGGAAGTATGTGGACACATTGTATCCAATACAAAAAGCTCGGTTTTCATCTCAAAATTCCACAGTATTCTGGACATCTGTGTTGGTGAATCTTTTGCAATTTGTTTAATGAACAATGAAGACTGCAAAGAAGAAAGCTTTAGGTGGGATCGGTGTATTAGCGGCTGGCTACAGCAACACAACCAGGAGGACTTTGACTTGGATAGCAGACACGCTATCCGACGCTAGCCGCCGACCGCATCTATGATCGGGTGAAGTCTTTCGTCGCTCCGTCGATCGCTGGAACGCAGGTGAGCACGGG
Organism: Entelurus aequoreus; assembly: GCF_033978785.1. Lineage (NCBI taxonomy): Eukaryota > Metazoa > Chordata > Actinopteri > Syngnathiformes > Syngnathidae > Entelurus > Entelurus aequoreus. The sequence goes on from NC_084735.1 coordinate 55,845,214, forward strand.
TGTTGATGAGCAGATGAGGGCTGGCTGGCGTAGGTGGATAGCTAATGTTTTTAGCATAGCTCTGTGAGGTCCCGTTGCTAAGTTAGCTTCAATGGCGTCGTTAGCAACAGCATTGTTAAGCTTCGCCAGGCTGGAAAGCATTAACCGTGTAGTTACATGTCCATGGTTTAATAGTATTGTTGATTTTCTGTCTATCCTTCCAGTCAGGGGTTTATTTATTTTGTTTCTATCTGCAGTTAGGCCCGATGCTATCACGTTAGCTCCGTAGCTAAAGTGCTTCGCCGATGTATTGTCGTGGAGATAAAAGTCACTGTGAATGTCCATTTCGCGTTCTCGACTCTCATTTTCAAGAGGATATAGTGTCCGAGGTGGTTTAAAATACAAATCCGTGATCCACAATAGAAAAAGGAGAGAGTGTGGAATCTAATGAGCCAGTTTGTACCTAAGTTACAGTCAGAGCGAAAAAAGATGCGTCCTGCACTGCACTTTAGTCCTTCACTCTCACGTTCCTCATCCACGAATCTTTCATCCTGGCTCAAATTAATGGGGTAATCGTCGCTTTCTCAGTCCGAATCGCTCTCGCTGCTGGTGTAAACAATGGGGAAATGTGAGGAGCCTTTCAACCTGTGACGTCACGCTACTTCCGGTACAGGCAAGGCTTTTTTTTATCAGCGACCAAAAGTTGAGAACTTTATCGTCGATGTTCTCTACTAAATCCTTTCAGCAAAAATATGGCAATATCGCGAAATGATCAAGTATGACACATAGAATGGATCTGCGATTATGGCTGAGATAGGCTCCAGCACAACCCCCCCCCCCCCCCCCCCCCCAAGTAGGCTATTCCATTCATTACCATAAACCCACAGTTTCCCCCATGGCCCATGCCATAATGGTTTGATCCTACCTGGCGGTGCCACACGGCACCAACTGTCAATCAACTATCGATGTAGAAAACAATGGAGGCTTGGTTAAAGCGTAGCAGTAATGCAGCTGAAAACAAGGAGGAACATGTGCCAAAGAAGGCCAAACCTGAGCCGGCAAAATTCAGACAGTATTCCGAAGAATATGTGTTAATGGGATTTACGGCTTCGAGTAGTAAACTCCCCATGGCATTGTGTTTTTTCTGTGGAGAAATGTTAGCGAACAGCGGCATGAAGCGGCCGCGCATCTTCAGCGGCATCTCCGGACAAAACACGCTTTCCATGTCGGTAAGCCACCTGATTTTTTTAAGAGGAGACTTGCAGGTCATCTCAAGACACGATGCGGAAAGCTTTCACAACATCAGCCAAAGCCCTGGACAACGTTCCCTCTAAGGTGTGCGCCTGCGCAATTGCACACCGCTCACGCGTCCTCTGCGCACAGCAAATTAATGCTGCGCAGGAAATCAAAAATCCCATCTGAACTTTAAACAAAATAAACACGTTACAATTTATTCTGTATGATTTTGCAATGCAACTCTGTGAGTGACACGTGACAACAAGAGTGGCCCCAATGAATAAAACAATCTTTGTCAACACAGTTCAATTATCGTCTGTCGAGACACTTTACGGACAGGAATTCCATCAATCACTTTATTGAACACAACTGTTTGTAACCACACCAAAATCATGAGTAAAAAAAACTTTTATCTATAAAAACTGGTAATTTTCTGCCATACAAACCAGGCTTAAACCAATTTTGTCATCCGTCGTTTCAACAAAAGCCACTGGCTCGCTCACCTGCACCAACACACGCACTCATGGCACTTAGCCAGTGCTGCATTTATTGCCACAAAAAAAGTCGGACAACCCCAACGCCACACAATGTGTTAATGCCAGGTTGTAACACTCTGACTCCTCAATCAGATGTGTGCTTATTTTACTGCCATTTATTAATAATGTTAATCTAAGGATATTATTCATGAAATATTGTCACTAGATTTCATAAATGCTAATAAAAAGATGTATTTTACAGACAGAAAGTTACAGGAACTAAATGTAATCTCTGAAAGGGGTAACATTTCTTTTAAAGGCAGGACCCGCAGCCAGACATACAATACTAGCATATAGGTCATGAAAAACATGTTTTTTTGTTATTGTCATTGTAAGAGGGCAAAATCACTTATATCAGAAAATAATTTTAATAAAACATTTAAATTGTTATAATGTTAGGTTTGGGACAGGTGTGACGCTGGTGTGGCCACAGTGTGCACATCTGATGTTGCTCACATGTGCTCCACTGAATGCTCAGGGAGTTTGTGCGTTTGCTCACACACATGAACAATTAGAGGGAACATTGGCCCTGGAGGCTTCTTCTCGTCTTTGCTTGTTGCTAAAGCCAAAAAGCCGTTCACTATTGCTGAAGAGCTGATATATCCAGCCACTGCAGTGCTGGCCGAGACAATACTGGATAAAAACGCAGCCGAGAAAATAAAGAATGTGCCTTTATAAAATGACTCTGTTTGCCGTAGAGTAGATAAAATGGGAAAATACATTGTTGAGCAAGTTGTTGGAAAACTTAGCGACTCATTTCCCCTCCATCAGGATGAATCCACAGATATTAGTGGAAATGCACAACTTGTAGGTTTTGTCAGATACATCGATACTGACGATATTTATGAGCACATACTTTTTTGTAAAACATTAGAGGGGAGAACAACCGGAGAGGACATTTTTGACATTCCCCAAAGAGGGCACTTTAAGTTGATGATTACTTCTGTGTAGAAATCTTTATTTATAATTTAATCACTTGTTTATTTTTCAACAAGTTTTTAGTTATTTTTATATATTTTTTTCCAAATAGTTCAAGAAAGACCACTACAAATGAGCAATATTTTGCACTGTTATACAATTTAATAAATCAGAAACTGATGACATAGTGCTGTATTTTACTTCTTTATCTCTTTTTTTCAACCAAAAATGCTTTGCTCTGATTAGGGGGTACTTGAATTCAAAAAAAATTCACAGGGGGTACATCACTGAAAAAAGGTTGAGAACCACTGGGCTAATGTATATTACTTTATAAAGATTCTACAAGAAACACAAAACTTAAAAACTAAATTATTTACAATTGCAGACACAAGGTTTCGTGCAGCTTCACTCATTGTAAAGGAAGACGGAAGTCCACACAGGAGAAAAATGACTACAAAGATGGTGTATTTAGAGCGGGAAAGTAACTTTTTGTCAAACACAGACCAGGTGTAAAGTGGAGCTAATACATTTTACTACAAGCAGTGATGAATACTTACTTTCTTGAAAACGTTTGTCCATTTTGCATCCGTTCACGTTCTTGTTCTGCAATCTGCAGTGCTGTGTGCTAATGTGCTCCGTACACCTGCAGGACCGCAACTCCGCAAGCAAGGTCGCAGAGAAAATGCGGACTGGATTTTGAGTGATGTGGGCATTTTCTATATGAACAAGTGGAATGGATTGGATACCGACGCACTAAAGGGGCTCTCTACCTTACGCTATGAAGTGAGGAGAAACTGAGTGAATAATGACAGGTTATATGATTATTTATTTAAACTCATATTCGGGCCACTTTATAATGAATATGTCGGCATGTATTTGTAAAATAAAAAATAAACATATATAACACCAAATTATTTAGGGGGGCTTAAGAATATTTTAGGGGGGTTTGAGCCCCCTAAAATAGGCCTAACAAAGCCAATGGCCTATTTCATGGTAAACTACTGGCCAGTGTCCCACCTTCCATTTATTTCGAAAATCCTGTAAAAAAAATTGTTGCACAGCAGCTAAATGAACACTTAGTGTCTAACAATCTCTGTAAAACCTTTCAATTTGGTTACAGGCAAATCACTCTACGGAGACAGCCCTTGCAAAAATGACTAATGATCTATTGCTAACGATGGATGCTGATGCGTCATCTATGTTGCTGCTTCTTGATCTTAGCGCTACTTTCGATACTGTCGATCATAATATTTTACTAGAGCGTATCAAAACACGTATTGGTATGTCAGACTTAGCCTTGTCGTGGTTTAACTCTTATCTTACTGACAGGATGCAGTGCGTCTCCCATAACAATGTGACCTCGGACTATGTTAAGGTAACGTGTGGAGTTCCCCAGGGTTCGGTTCTTGGCCCTGTACTCTTCTGCATCTACATCTTGCCGCTAGGTGACAACATACGCAAATACGGTGTTAGCTTTCACGGTTATGCTGATGACACCCAACTCCACATGCCCCTAAAGCTGACCAACATGCCAGATTGTAGTCAGCTGGAGGCGTGTCTTAATGAAATTAAACAATGGATGCCTGCTAACTTTTTGCATCTCAACGCCAAGAAAACTGAAATGCTGATTATCGGTCCTGCTAGACACCGACACCTATTTAAATAAATACATTTGACAATTAAACTATTACACAAGGCGACTCTGTAAAGAATTTGGGTATTATCTTCGACCCAACTCTTGAGTCACACATTGTGTGTTACTAAAACGGCCTTCTTTCATCTCCGTAATATCACTAAAATTCGTTCCATTTTATCCACTAGCGACACTGAGATCATTATTCATGTGTTCGTTACGTCTCGACTGTAGATGTGGGATCTGAGCCGAGGATGTCGTTGTGGCTTGTGCAGCCCTTTGAGACACTCGTGATTTAGGGCTATACAAGTAAACTTTGATTGATTGATCATTAATGAATAAAGTAATGAATGAATGGAGAACATTGTGTGAGAGTTGGTTAGTGTTGCGGTGCATGGTATAAGAATGATAAATTAGTAACACATGAATTAATGAATGAATAAATGGAAAACATTGTGTAAGTTGTGTAGTGTTGTTGCAGTTCATGGTGTAAGAATGATGACAAATAACACATGAATGAATGAACGAACGAATGAAAAAATATATAACATTGTATGACAGGACAGCGGGAGAAGAAGACGGCAGAGAGGCGATGACGTCGTTAGCTGTCAGCGTGTTTATTGACAGCTCAGTATGTGAGTGCAGTGTGTGATTAGCTTAAAGAGATGTAGTGTGACTATGTGTAAGTATTATCTGAGCGTGGTCACCAGAGGGCGTTGAGTGTGCGTGTTGAGATCGAGACGGATGTCCAAAAGGGGAAAACACAGGCTCGGACGCCAGAGGGCAGGTGGATGGTCGAGGACAGGAGCGAGGCGTCGTGGTCAGTGGGCAGGCGTGAGGTCGAACTCCAGGAAGAAAAGAGGGAATCCAAAGGGGGTCCAGGTAGACGAGACACAGCTCGAGGACGAGGAAGGACGACGAGAAGCTGGAGAGACAGTGAACACAACGGGAAGGGAACACAGGGAGAGAGAAGGCTGAAGACGTGTTGGCTTACTGTTCTGTGTACGAGAAGCTACGTTCTGGCACCGGATCTTAAGACACGCTGGCTTATAAAGGCTGGTCGCTCATCACGGTCAGGTGTGTTGATTGCAGATCTCTTGCGGAGGCACGCCCGCAGCGGAGAGGGAACGCCCGTAGAAGACCGAGAGGACCAACTGTCAGTGGAGTTAGAAATCCCCAAGACCCCAATGGTCCTAATCTTCTGAAGACTTGTTTTGAGGATACACACTAAATACCTATTCTTGAGGATGAAGAACCACCTACTGAAATCAGCCATCGCTTTGTGAAGGACATACTGGACGCACACGAAGAGTCAAAACACACAACCCAGCAACCAAAACTATAAATCAGAGCAACTTGTTGGAGGTTTGGAGGCCAAGGTAGAAGATGAGATGTCGGAGGAAGATGCGCAAGCTCATCCAGCTGATGGAGGACCATTAGGTTTTCTGGGATGAGATCAAAAGAGAACCTACAATTGAGTTATGTGAAAGAGGAGCTTGTAGTTGACCAAGACCATGAGGACACAAATCAAATACATGTCGACCTTGTAGTTGACCAAACCCCACATACATGTTGACCAAAGCTGACACAATATGCATATACATACATAAATGTTGACCAAAACCATGAGGACACAAAATACATACATACTGACCTTTTAGTTTATCAAAACCATGACAGACACAAAATACATATTGACCAAAACCATGAGGACACAAAATACATACATGTTGACCTTGTAGTTGACCAAAACCATGAGGACACAAAATACATACAAGTTGACCTTGTGGTTGACCAAAACCATGAGGACACAAAATACATGCATGTTGACCTTGTAGTTGACCAAAACCATGAGGACACAATACATACATGTTGACCTTGTAGTTGACTAAAACCATGAGGACACAAAATACATACATGTTGACCTTGTAGTTGACCAAAACCATGAGGACACAAAATACATGCATGTTGACCTTGTAGTTGACCAAAACCATGAGGACACAATACATACATGTTGACCTTGTAGTTGACCAAAACCATGAGGACACAATACATACATGTTGACCAAAACACATACATACTGACCTTGTAGTTGACCAAAACCATGAGGACAAATTAAATACATGTTGACCTTGAAGTTGACCTGACCCCAAATAAAACCATGAGGACACAAATTACATACATGTTGACCTTGTAGTTGACCTGACCCCAAATAAAACCATGACACAAATTAAAAATACATGTTGACCTTGTAGTTTACCTGACCAGACCCCAAATAAAACCCAGCCATCCATTTTCTACCGCTTGTCCCTTTTGGGGTTGCAGGGGGTGCTGGAGCCTATCTCACCTGCATTTGGGCGGAAGGCGGGGTGCACCCTGGACAAGTCGCCACCTCATCACAGGGCCAACACAGATAGACAACATTCACACTCGCATTTAAATTTAAATAGGGTTGTATTAATGCTTTGAGTAGTTTCTTGTAATAAATAATATTGAGTTAAGTAAAACTGCAGTTGCATTAAATATTTTCTGTCAAAATTAAAATACCTCGATTAAGTGCTTTGACACACTTCGTTTCCCAGATGATGTTGAGGGCCATTCGACATGTTGTAAATAACATGTCACTGTCTTACACCTGTGCTAAAGTGGGTTTATCCCAAATAATGTATTCATGATTATTGAATGTTATTTTGTAAAAATCCTTATAATTTTATTTTTTTTTTTCACTATGGCAAAACTCAACAGCCAGAAGGAGGAGACTAACTTCCAATTAGGGCTGCAACAACTAATTGATTAAAATCGATTAGAAAAATAGTTGGCGATTAATTTAGTCAGATTCGTTGGATCTATGCTATGCGCAGAGGCAATTATTTATTTTTATTTTTTCATAAAACTTTATTTATAAACAGCAACATGTACAAACAGCTGAGCAACAATAATCAAAATAAGTATGTGCCAGTATGCGTTTTTTTTCCCAATAAAATACTGGAAAGGATAGAAATGTAGCTTGTCTCTTTTATCCGATTAATCGAAGTAATAAGACAGATTAATCGACTATCAAATGAATAGTTAGTAGAAGCCCTACTTCCAATCGAGACAAAGTTGCTGAATGCAGTAGAAGACGACGTTCAGATAAAGAAGAGACATCAGAGAAGTGATCGTCTGACAATTTAGACAAACTAACATCAAGCGATGAGGTGGAGACAGGCCTAGTTACACTGTTCCTTACACCCACCCACCCACTTCCCCGTCCTGCCGCCTGTCCCGGGAAATGTTCCCTCCCCCTATAGAGACAACACCTTTGCTAACAAACTTTCTGGGGGAACCACTGCATATTGATTTTGTAAATGACCAGACTCCAAACACATATTGACTTTGAACAAAGCCACACAACATTGACCTTGTAGATACATGGGTTATACTTTTATAGTGCTTTAATAATAGTAATAATAATAATAATAATAATAATAATACATTTGATTTAGTATAGCGCTTTTCAAAGCACTCAAAGACGCTTTACAGGAGAAAAAAATAAAATATGAAACAGTTTAAAGTAATAATATAAAATACAGGAAATATAAAAGCAGTACATTGTAAAATACATAATACAGCACAATTACAAGACAGGACATTAAAAGACACAGAACACTAATCACTAATTACTGGTTAAAAGCAGATCTGAAAAGGTGTGTTTTGAGAAGGCTTTTGAAGGTGGGAAGGTCTGGGCAGTCACGGATGGGTTTGGGAAGAGTGTTCCAGAGGGTGGGAGCAGCGATGGAGAAGGCTCTGTCAGCCCAGGTCCGGAGCTTGGTTCGGAGTGGTGGGGAGAGGAGGTTGGCATCAGGAGCGTAGGCTGCGTGAAGGGGTATGGCGGTGAAGCAGGTTGGTGAGGTAGCAGGGGATCTGGTTGTGGAGGGCTTTATGGGTGAGGAAGAGGATTTCAAAGTGGATCCGGTGAGGAACGGGGGAGGAGGATTTTAAAGTGGATCCGGTAAGGAACGGGGAGCCAGTACTTTTCTACCTTCAAGGAACTCAAAGCGCTTTGACAACATTTCCACATTCACACTGACGGCGGGAGCTGCCATGCAAGGCCCTAACCACGACCCATCAGGAGCAAGAGTAAGGGTGAAGTGTCTTGCTCAAGGACACAACGGACGGGAGGCGGTTGGTAGAAGGTGGGGATCGAACCAGGAATCCTCAGGTTGCTGGCACGGCCACTCACCAAACAGCGCCACGCCATCCCCAAAATGACAAAAACCAAACACTGACTTTGTAGAGGACAAAGACAAAAATATTGAAATCTATAAAGCAGCAACACACACCCCCACAATATAAAATTAGCAACTGCCACACCCCGCCTCAGGTGAAGGTAATGTAACCATTGTAAACCGGACTTCCAAACCAAGGATGGCAAAGCACGCAGTTGTAAACACTTTGCATTTATTTAAACCCCAAAGTGTCAAAAGGTGAACAACAACAACAAGAAACCAAGCACCAACATCTCCGCAGATGTTTGGTGATGCATGGAGACCTGAGCTCCTGGTCAGGACAGAAATCTTTTTGTAAATACACCTTAAATAAACCATCACAAGTCTAGAAGTATTCACATAGTACTTCTAACACCCAGCTTTTGACAACCATAGTTGGGCCCAACTTGGGCCTAATCAGTGAGGGCAGGTGTGTTCACCTGCATCAAACACTCAGCCCCACCTTGACTCTCTTAGCCAGCAGTAGAGAGCCATGGTGAGTGAC